>NC_134458.1:214332419-214342419 GCF_047948215.1 Lycorma delicatula | reverse complement strand
CAGTTTTATTTATATATATATTTTTTTAATTAATTAATTTGTTACAGTGTTAATATTTAATGCGATTTTGTGTTAATTGTTAATTATATTCTAATTATTATAATCAAACAGAAATGTGCTTATTTAAATATGGTTAGTATTATTTTTTTTCTGTACGTATATATATATATTTTATTTTTTTTTTAATGTTTATGACTTTTGTACGTAAAATATGATTAATGGAAATTAAAAACGACTAATACGGAACGAACAAAAAAATGTTCACACTAAGGATAGCGGGTTATGTACTTCGAGCGAGTTGTATTTTAATGTACAAAAATAATCTTTTTCTTGTGTATAAACACAATTTTTTTATTCGTTTAATATCCGTGTTAAATAAATAAAAAAATAATTAAATAGTCGTGTCGTTCGATAAATATTTGGAGATAAGTTGAATTTAAATCTTTTATCGCATCGTTTTAATAAGTTGTAAAAAAAAATGTAAACATTCGCATTTGTTTTTATATACATTTTTTCCTTAAAATGTATGTGGGTTGTATGCGATAGGGGTAATAAATAGTTTGTTACCCCGATACGGTCGAAAGGAAAAGTAGGAGGAATAAAACCGTCAGGTTTAATATGATGCACTCATTTTTACAGTCTGGAATAGAAGTTTTATCATTATTTCCGTTAAATTGACTTAATACGAGTACGGTAAATCCTCATGTTAATGGTAGCAAATTTACCAGTTTATCGTAAATTACATTTTTAATAACCCGGTAATTTGTAAAATAACAAGTTTAACTAAAATTTGTACTATTTTTAACATTTTTCTTCTTAAGCAAAGTATTAGTTATATTTATTAAAGAAAGGTGTACAAAATAAGTTTACTAGAAAAATAAAATGTTTAATTGATCATATTTTTTTTTTTCTAGGAACTATTGTAGGTTTTTTGTTTTCTAACATTTCATTTTAGAATTTTAAGTATCTCTCTTTCTATCTGCTTTTCGAATTTCCCTCTTATAATTTGCATAGACTCCGCTTTATGAAATATGTGATGGTTTATCGTTTAAACGAAAAGGTAATAGCCGTGCCATTTTTTTATAACTGCCTTTGTACCGTATCCGAAGTTCAAGTGCGGGTTCTCCGAATTTTGCGTCATTAGTTACAAATCCTCATAACGTAATTATTAGTTACGTAAAGCTAAAACGTTTTCACCTACTTCGGAAGTATAATGTTCGCTTATTCGTGCTAGAAATGATTTTTTTTGGGGGGGAAGACTTGTGTTGTAACAATGACGTAATACCGAAGTGGACTGAGCTTTAATTGAAGTACGGTCATAAATGTATGTATAAAACGAGAACTTACTGTGTACAATTTGTTCTATAATCTTGGTTTTTATGTTCTGTAATTTAGTATTAATAATGTAATTTCAATTCTATAAATATTAACGGAATTATATCGCATATCAAAAATAAATTACATCTATTTTGCATATCGACTTACGGGACTATTTTTCTGTTATAGGTGGTTTAAGTCGATATATCACTTTAATTCCCAACTCCTTTTTGCTGGGAATTACCTAGGAAAAACAATATTTACTTTAAACATCTCCAAAGGGATAACCCACTATTTTTCAGTATGACAGCTCAACTTTTTACTTCTAAGAATAAACCTAATTTTACACATATTGAGAGTTGTTGTTGAGAGTATGTTGTTCAATCGGCGGAATTGGGTTGCCATTAGTAATATGGTCATCCGTATAATGATAGCTAAGTCTAGGGAGGAGGTGGAAGATAAGGAGGACGATAGGGGAAGATGTCGAAAACTGAGATTTGGGGTATCTAGATTAGGGGGTTGGGTAGATAATCCCTTTCAGGAGGCATGGGATACCGAGGAGTCTCACGGCCGATGAGTGAAAGGAGACTCCAGGGGATTTGTTAGGGGGTTAAAATGAAAGACCAGAGTCCTGCGTAGAGGAGGGTCCTCTAAGGGGCCCTCCAGTTAGAGGCAAGGCGTGAAGGAAAACCAGAATCCCAGGTGGAGGTCCTTCCAGAGGGATTTCCGCTTAGAGGCAAGGCATTAGAAAAAACCCAGTCCTGGTCGACTGGGCAGTACCCTGTGCTGGCAACGGCATAGCCGAGTCCAGCATGGTCACTCAAGAGGTTAGAGGCAAAGGCACCCTTGGGATTGAGTCGTGCTCCTCTGGCCTAGGTCCGGTCCCAAGGGGAAAAAGGAATATAAAAAAAAATTGAATAAACATTGTAGATAATTACAAATTTTGGCAAAGAGCTAAAAATTATTCAATTTTCTTTGGGCTTGATCTGATTTTTCACCCTGTAGGTGAATCATGATTGTTTGTTTAATCCTATGCATTAAATATTTTATAAAAAAATGTGAAATTCAAATCTAACCTAGGTTATTTTTGACCTAATGAATAACCTACTTATAACATGCGTAAAATCCTCGTGGGTAATCATTTTTGTAGACCAATGAATTTAAGTTATTTTTTTATACAGCAACTGTCTTGTGTACTGTTAAACTATTAATTTACCTGACGATTATCGTAACAAATACTTTTGTTTGTTTTTGTGTGTGTGTGTGTGTGTGTGTGTGTGTGTGTGTGTGTGTGTGTGTGTGTGTGTGTGTGTGTGTGTGTGTGTGTGTGTGTGTGTGTGTGTGTGTGTGTGTGTGTGTGTGTGGATGTGTATACTTATTTTTGTTTATTCCTTTAATATTTTTATTAATATTACTATTTTATAGTAGTGCATATAAATTTTTATAAACAGGAAATAAAATTAAAATTATTATGTTCATAACAGTTGATTGTCAAGTGTTTAAGATATTACATCAACTGTTATCTAACAGTTGTAAACTGTTGATAACAGTTGTAAATATCTTACTGACAACATGTTTTCTTTTACTCCACGACTTATTTTACACAATGGTGTAGGTATTCCTAATAATAGACATCCCATGCCAGGTTTATAAGGAAAGTGAGGAATGAAGCAGTTTCTTATTATTCTTCACTTAGCCAAACATGTCATTGCATATCGGCATACCAAACCTATCGGAATGCAAGTGATAATTAATCCTGCAAATGATACTTTCACTTTGAATTTGTTATCTAATTTGTTATAATTCCTTTATTGTTAATTTTAACTCTACTGTATTTGGTAACGGTTGAGAATAAGATTTAAATTTAAATTGTAAGAAATATGTAGGGCTATTGGGACGCAAAATGTTTTATGTAACGGAATCAAAATTTGAGATATGGTTCATCAGCCATGGCTTCTTTTCTACTTAGATTTTTGTTATATTATCTTATGTATAATTATTATAGTTGTACTTAAGTGTTTTTACCATCCCCCAATGAACTCAACAGACTGAAAGAAGTTTTTTAAAAAAATGATTATGTTCAAAATGTATATTTTTTATTGTTTTGTACCGAGACATCTGAAATATTTTTTTCTTTTTTTTATGGATTGTTGATGATGAATCAGTAGTTATACCATTTAATATTCTGTTTTTGATACATGGAAGCAAAACAATAATGAAGGTTAAGTCGTACCTTCTCAACATTAATAATTTGATCTTTCAAGGCTATTAATAATAAAATTTCAAAGAATCTGGAAAAATTAAATTCAATATAGATAAGTATAAAAACGTTTTAGATTCATTAAAATCACAAAGCTAATAAATTGTTTTTAATCTTCGTGCTTGTCTTGTAAAACAGGGTTTAAAGTACTTCTTTTGGAATTTTTTGTGTTAATTTATAGTTTTTATTTATTTTTAAATTAATAATTGATTGATTAGCAATACATTCCAGTCCCCAAAAATCTAGTCCAGTTTTGATGAAAAAAGACCCTTAAGCATCTGCATCCTTTGTTCATGTAGTGAATGTACAACAAAAACCCTGGATTCTTAGGTCAAAATGTGTTGTTAATTACAAAAATTAAAAAAGGCACGTGTGTGTGTGTGTGTGTGTGTGTGTGTGTGTGTGTGTGTAACTGGGAAATAGATTGAGGAGTCTTTGAACTGTCAGTTTCCTTATGGGCAACCAAGCTGGTTACCCTTAATTGACACCTGACACTTTTTAAAAAGTTCCCCCCAGAAATGCCTAATGTATATGTAAAATAATATATTATTCCACCCACTACCTATGAGTGTAGTAATTTTATTTTATTTTAAATTTTAAAGTTAATTTTTAGGAAATAAATAATAAAAACATAGACTTTTTATTATAAAATTTAAAGTAAAAATAATGCAAAAAAAAAAATTTAACTATTTCCAATATTAATGCTGGAAATAGCTTATGCATTGTGTGGCTGGCTATCATTTAGATTAGTGGCTTTAATTGGTGCATTTCTTGGCTCTGCAAAACTTACTATATTTGATGACTTCAATTTTTACCAGAGTCTAAACTTTTCATTACATGTATTTTTTATTACAAATAATGCAGGAAAAACATTCTTTCAAGGATTGTGTCCTTGTGCCTAACTTTGGAGACATAGGTCCTTTACTGCATCCTGAGCCTCCAACAACGTATAAACTTGGTATTTTATGGGTTTGCAAAGTGTGACGATTTAATTCCAAGAAAAGCTGTGTACTGTTGGAATCAGAAAGCTCTGATTTGGTTGGGATCATAGGTAATCATATTTGTACATGTTTTAGTTACTGCACGTATAAGCTTCAAGCAAATTTAAGTTAAGCTGTCGCTTTGTTAAATATCAACAAAAAATAAAGGTTTAATTCTAAAGTTTGATGTAAAAATGATTCATCAAAATTTAGAGCAGCAAATTGTATCAAATTTTGTGATATTCAGCAAACAGCTCTACTGAAATGTTAGAACTGTTGAAATTGGAATACAGTGTGGATGCTCTGAAAAAATCAGTTGATTTTGAGTGGTTGTAAGAAGTTAAAAATAGGCAAGATATGAACAATCCCAGAAGTAGGCAGCAAAACAAAAATTATGGTTGTAAATATGATCAAAGTCTGAGATTTGTACAGACTGATGGACAGTTAATGGCTGAAAAAAATATTAGTTTTACTGTAATAATTACAAGATTTGTTCAAAGGAAGAAATTGCATTATGGTCTGATAAGCAGCTCATCCATCCATCAAAAACATGCTAAGTTGTGCACTTATGATACAGTTTGTGGCCAAAAAAATAATCACTGAACTAGGTCATCTATTCACTGACAGCTCTTGTGACTTTACGCTCTTCCCTAAATTAAAAACTGCTAAAAGAATAAAAATTTCCTGACATTGCTGCAGCATAAAAGAATAAAGGAGCTCAAGATTATTAGAATAACATTGTTATGGACCTGTTTCCAGTAATCATCTAAACCAGTGTTAGAATTTCACAAGGGAGGTGACAGTAGTAGTTACTAATGTCCATTTCTGAAGGTAAGTTTTACAAATGTATTCAAGATATTAAAATTTCATAGTTAAACATAAAAATATGCATTATATGATGATAAATGTATAATATATACTAAGGTAGGTATCTATCATAATCTGATAGTCCTCTGGTTGTTATATTAACCAAATTAAAATAATTTTATTCCCCTTATATAATTCCCCTTATAATTTTATTATTAATGAAAGAATAGAATTATTGATTACTACAGTCATGAACCAGTGTTTCTAATTTGCAATAGTTCCCCATTCAAAGTAAAATTACTTCATTGCTGCTTAACTTTAATGATCAAATGTGCTCAGCCAATTTATTATGTAATTCCCTTTCCATTGTATAAAATGATGTCTTTTAATTATTCATTAAGTTAAGATGGATCGCAGTTCATCAGTCTAGCCTAAAGATCACAATCTAAAGGTTTTTAGATGCTTTGAAAAATCATTAGTTTTTTAATGGAGATTGGAGTTTTAATATCCAAATTTTGGTTCTCAAATTTTATTAATTAAAATAATTTATTTAGTACAATTAAATTTTTTATTATTATTACTAGATAAAAATAAGTTTAATCTTGGTTTGTTTTATGTTGTCAGGGTGATGGTATGATGCGAACGAAGGAGTGGGGGAGAGGTAAACCTCTTAACACAATAGGTTTTGAATTTGAATCGCCATCTCATACTGGTACACTGTTAACTGGACTTAATGCACTTAGAGCAAAAGGACATCTTTTAGATGTTACTCTTGTTACTGAAGGCCAGGCATTTCAGGTAATATGTTAAAGAATTTTTTGTCATGTTTACATGTTAAACTGCTAAGACAAGATGTATTAATATTACATTACTATAGTTTAATGATTGTAGTATGGCTGGAATAATTAGTATCAAATTGAACGACAAAATTTATATGGCACATTGAGTTATAGTCTTATGCTTGTTTTGTTCTAAAAGAAGCAAAAGAAATAAAACAGTCCATCATAATCATCAACAATACATGTTAGACTAATTAAGGAAACTATAAGAATTGTGGAATTTTCCATACTGATTGCTTCCCAATTTTCTTTTGCAGTGAATCTTCACTATTCTTTCTGCACATTTCTCCATGAAGACAGGATTCTATTTGAAAACCTACAAGCTTCTGTGGAAAAAGAAATTCCCTTTTCCTCCTCTATTTCACTGGAAAAATGTTATATTGAAAATATAACTAAAATATTAATCAAACAAAAATGGATAGTTAACTGTCATTTAAGAAAAATGTTTTTTATTTGCAAAGAATTATATAATAAAATGCACCTAAATAAAAAATGTCAGTTTTTTAATTAGAAAACTTTTTTAATTTTTAAATTCCATTTTATCAAGGCTGGCCTGGAAATTAAAAAAAGCACATAAATGTGTTATCACAATTTGCCAATAAAGATCTCTTTTCACATTTGATGCCACATTCAGTATTTACTTAAAAAATTATTTTTATTTTTTAAAATGTCATTAGCTTTTAGATATTGAAAATATTGCAGTTGTGATATTTTTCATGTATGCATGACGAATGATGTATAGCACATCAAATTACAAATTTCATGATTGAATTGAGTGGTTTGACAATATTTTTAAACATACTTTGAGAGGAGATGTCATCCCCCACCTTACATAAAATATTTTGAACAATTATAAAAAATTAAGTCATATTGTAAAACTTCCCTTGTGCGTTTTGTATGTAGCACATATTTTTTATATCAGAAAATTATAAAATTGAATTATATCAGAAAATAAAAATATTTAAAAAGTAAAAAAATTTTTTGCCATCAAAATAATTTTTGATCATTTGACAAACATCACATAAAATGTTTGAATATACTTAAATTCAATAAAATAATAATGCCCTCTTACCATTTAAAACATGAAATATCTTCACACATTTTAATTAACTAAGTCCAACATTCTTTGTTAGCTTAAAAGGAATTACATTTTACTATTTAACCCACTTTAAATAAAAGAATTCATTCCGTATTCTTATTACTCCTTTTTCTTATAAGCTGCCCTTCTAGATTATATTCAAAAAAAATTTACTGGATATTGTCCTGAAATTCTTTAAAAAAACCTTGCAAATAACATTAATCATCACTAACTTTCTAATATTTAGGTTACATATGATGAGATCATAATATACCACGAAAGAATTGTTCTACTTATCAGATCAGTGTGAGAATTTTTTGACAGATTATATGTGAAATTTGTTTTGTCAGATGTAAATAGAATAGTAAAACATGATTTGTGTTTCATACTTGAGAATAGACTTGACAAGATGTAAATGTATTGAGAATTAGGTATTGTTGTAAACCATTGAAAGATAAAAGCAAAATAAAATGTGCTAGTGTCATTTTGTTTATTATCATTATTTCTTTAAATTTTTATAATTGCAGTAAAACACTTTTCAGTGTGACACTATGTTTCAAGCTCATGTTTTGTCTTTTAATACTGATTCATCAATCTTATTGTTTAATTTTCTGCTTGTGAATCTATTCAGTAAAGCTTTCTACTGAATTTTTTTAGGTCACCTATCTTTCAATTTCTGCTTATTATGTTCTATATTATACTAAGCTTACTACTGAAAAAATGTATATGTTTTACTTTTATTTAAATTTGTGCTTTTTTTAAAAATATTTTTCAGTTTTTAATTGTTTGAAGTAGATATTCACAATTGACAGATATTTGAACTATTTAAAATATAAAGTTTAATTTTTAATAATTGTTTTGAAAACGTGTTTTTAATAACCCCAAAAAATACCTGCCTCTACCAAACTTTTATATTCTTAGGTTTCAAAAAACACCCTTTTCTAGTTAAATGATGTAAGGAAACTGAAGTGCATACTAAGCCTCAGTACTAGGTAGAATTAGATAGCATTGGCTTAGCAGTAGCCAGTTTTTTCACTATTGATTTACTTCTATTTTGTTCTGACTGATAAGTATTAATCAATTAAATATATAACTGGAAGCTAATATGTAATGGTTACCTACTAATGTTTTGTGTAATAATAAGCTATATTTCTATTACTTTCCCTTACTGCTTAATCCAAAAGCTATTCTGAAATTTACTTCTTATTAGCTGCTAAAAAAATAAATGAAACAGACATCTCGTAAGGTAAACCCTCATTAAAGAACTCTCCTGCTGGGGTGCTTAGCCAATTATTATTAGCTTCATTCATAACTTCCTCATTGATGCTGTATAGCTAATTAGATCTTTACCTATGAAGGGATAGTAATTACTTACCATGAAATCTTAATGTAGAGGAAACGTTAAAAAATCTCCCTTTTGAATTTCTCAAGTGTAGTCTTTGTTCAGTGCTGCAGAATAGGACACCTATCTTCTTTCTTTTTCTGTTTAGCCTCCAGAACCACATAAGGGATTACTTCAGAAGATGAATGAAGATGATATGTATGAGTGTAAATGAAATGCAGTCTTGTACAGTCTCAGTCGACCATTCCTGAGATGTGTGGTTAACTGAAACCCAACCACCAAAGAACACTGGTATCCACGGTATTAAAAACACCGGTATCTAGTATTCAAATCTGTATAATAGTAACTGCCAGGTGTAAACAGGTCTGTTATTGTTAATTACATATACTCAGTATGTTTTTCAAAAAAATTATATACTAAACTGAAGTTTAATTTTTCCTGTACACAATAACACATGGTTAACTGTAAAAGAGCATACCTGTTTACACCTGGCAACTTGGAGGTTACGGCCGTTTAATTCACTTAAAAAAATATAGTTGGAATTCATTAAAATAAATTATTCATTAATCATCATTCATTTAAATCAAGTTTCATTAAAAAAACAGACACCTACAGAAATCAGCTTCCAGATCTTGCATTTTATATGATTAACAAAACCCAAGAATTATACCTTAAATGTATTTTGTAGTGTATATTTTGTGATAAATGAGTTAGTGAGGAGATTAAAGTATTTTATTTTCTCAGTTATATATTTGAAACTGGAAAAAATTAATTCTTTTCAATTTTTATTTTAGGATCCTGAGTCCCCATATAATAAAAATCTTTGTGTTAAATTATGTATGGTTTTTTTTAATATCTTGTGAACAGTTTAATTATCATTAAATTCTATGTGTAGATATTGTGTTAGGTTAAGTGATTCATTTTTTTTAAATCAGTGAGGTTGGGGTGATATGAAGTGAAAGAATCTCTAAGTTGGTTGGACATGTAAATTTTATATGTATATGGTTTTTAGCTTATAAGAAATTCAAATGGAAATAATTTTTTTTCTTAATTTTGATGAAAACACTGTATACTGTTAAACATTTAAGTTTTATACATTTTCCTAATGTTAATTGTTTCTATCTAATGATTAAAAAATATTTTTATTTTTCTCTTCATGAAGTGTTTGACTGTGAATAAAGTTTTTAGGTCTAATTACAGTATTGGATGAATTTACATGTACTAAAATTGAAAGTTCTGTCAAATATATTTTTTTTTCTAGATGAGATATTGTCTGGATAAGATAATTTCCCATTTTTATCACCAATATGAAAAGTAAAATTTAAAAAAGTAAACGAGATGATAGGGGTAAACATAATTTCCAATTTTATTACTGTT